>NC_142463.1:65683979-65698979 GCF_049115385.1 Moschus berezovskii
TAGTGGGAACCCTGTTGTCTCAAGCTGCAAACATGGAAGGAATCCACTGAAATTATAGTGTGGCAGTGATGATTACATACCCGCCTCCGCCCCCCACACTAGGGAAGTACACACCTATTTGTCTCTTTCCCCCTTTAGCTTGCTCTAGTTTCTTGCATTTGGGCTTATTCTTTTCTAGAATCATGTTGAAGGGAGGAAAACACCAAGCCATAAGTGGCTCCCTGTACTTGACGGATACCTGCTTAAAAACAGTTTACAAACTTGTGACCACAAAAGACTTAATTTGTACTTGTTTTCAGTGGGTTTGCTTTTGCCTTGCAGTGTTTTACATGCTCTACCTGCCGGAATCGCCTGGTCCCGGGAGATCGGTTTCACTACATCAATGGCAGTTTATTTTGTGAACATGATAGACCTACAGCTCTCATCAATGGCCATTTGAATTCACTTCAGAGCAATCCACTACTGCCAGACCAGAAGGTGAATACCTCGCAGTTACTAATAAGCTCTATTAGAGCAAGTTGGAAGGTTCAACCTAAGCCCATCTAGTGAGGGAGTTTCCTAGGTGGTTGTGTTTTTGCATGTCCTTTTAAAGAAATGTAGGCTACTCATACATACATATTCAGAAACAGAAGAGTTGATTGATTAAATTCTGAATCTTCTGTGGTTAAAAAAGTCCTCATTTAGTTACAACTGTAGCTTTACCAGTGTTGAATGTGTTATCTCGTGCAGAGTCGGGCAAAATGTAAAACTTCCCTGTAACCAGTTCTTTATCACACTCGACAATTTTGAAATTCAGAAATACCAGGTGACTAGGTTATTGTGGGGGAAAAATTAGAACATTTATGGTAAGAAGAGGGAATAAATGTCTTTGTCGTGAAAGAATGATTTCTTCATTAGTAATAGCAATTCGGATACCTGCCTTCCACACCCAGTTTACAGTGCTTTAAATTTTAGAGGAGCAGTTTTATGAAACATTCTGGAATTCCAAGGGAGAGCATTTTGTTGATTCACAGTCCTATAAGATTTAAATAAGTTACAACTTTTTTTTTTTAAAGTTCTACCTCTTGCTGATCACTTTGGGCCATAGATAGCTCCCATTATTAAAGATTATGTGTTTTGATTCTTATCCACAACTGGAGAGTTTTGGGACCAGAGTTAGAAATGAGGAAATTATACGGACATACGAATCATGTAGTATTAGAGGGCACTTCAGAGGGAAAATCGGGTGTTCAACAGTTGTCCAGCACCTTCAGTACTGAATAGTTTTAGATCTATTTTAATCTCCTTAATAAGTCCTATAGCTATGCAAGTGAGTGCATTTTGATAACTGCTGTGCCTAATTTGTAACAATTACTGTCAACCTTCAGTTAAGAGACTGTTCATTCCACACTGGCCCAGAAAAGAGTGAAATGTATGACTTGTACGCATAATTTTATTCACATCATATTTCATACTGATTATGTATTGATGACATTGATTCATTTACTCTTTACAGCGCCACTTGCATGGATATTAAATCTTATTGACCACAGATGAATTTTAATTTCAGATTGGTGATAGATTTTTCCATCAGCTCTGATAGTATGTTTGACTTTTTCATCATTAACCCAGGCAATCACACAGCACTGAGTTATTGCATTGAAACAAAAAGTGCACACTTCACTTGGTAATTCTTTATGGATTTACAATAGGAACTTCATTAATGTCTGTTGTGGGAATCAAAAAAACAACATTTATCTGCAGATAGGAATTTAGCAAGCTTCAAAAATCTCAGGAAAAAATATTAGGCTTCTTTGTCTTCTGTAATGCATTTTCTTAATGTTGTGTATAGGGAAAATGACTAATATTTAAAAACTATTTAAAATCATACTGCCATATTTTAATACTTATTTTATCATTTTCTCTTAATTCAAGTTTATGGAGTGATTTTAAATGTATTTTCCATTGCATTATTAGGTAAAGGTTAATTGCATCAAAATATGTATACTGCTGCTGCTAAGTCACTTCAGTCGTGTCCGACTCTGTGTGACCCCATAGACGGCAGCCCATCAGGCTCCCCTGTCCCTGGGATTCTCCAGGCAAGAACACTGGAGTGGGTTGCCAATTGCTTCTCCAGTGTGTGAAAGTGAAAAGGGAAAGTGAAGTCGCTCAGTCTTGTCTGACTCGTAGCGACCCTATGGACTGCAGCCTACCAGGCTGCTCCGTCCATGGGATTTTCTAGGCAAGAGTACTGGAGTGGCTTGCCATTGCCTTCTCCGACTAATATGGGAAGCTACACAGAATACTATTGTAAGAATGGAAGTCTAATTTTTTATTGCAAATTAATCAGTCACCATCAATGAGCCATTTCAAGCTTCTTTAAGAAGTGCCAATACATATAAATACTTAACAGATTTTTATGCTTTCAGTTGTAATTAATTGAACCTATAGGGCACAGTTGAGGACAATAATGAGTAACATATATCTTGAGTTATCATTTCTGTTTGGAGGCAAAGCCGTTGGTAGTTATACTTGGTAGCCCCCCCGCCAAAAAAAGAAGTTCAAGAATAAAACCTACCACCTCCGATGTAAAATCGTAGTTTTCTACAGATTATATCTTAAGTTTGCTGCTGGTGTTATACCATTTCTTTCACTGATTTAGCAAGGCATAAAAATGGATAGAGCTACCAAAGTGCATGATGAAAATTGAAGGATATAGAGACAAGGTGGAAAACGTTGCCAGACTGAACAGCACTGAATACAGGGCACAGCACTGTTAGCCTGGGACTGAGTGCACAGACGCGTAAGGAGTATGAGCATGGTCTCACAGTCCCATCTTACTGAGTATAAGATGACGTAGGTTGGGAGGTGTCAGGGAGGAAAATTGGGAAGAAAACCCGGTTTACATGTTTACAGCATTGCATGTGTTGTGCCTTTCGTATAAGTCCATACCTTTTGCAGGGTGGGAGAGGTAGGACTTTGATTTTGGAATACAAGATATATTAGGCAATGAATAAGAGACTATCAGTGTGTATTTTCTTAATGTTAAAAGCCAAAAGGAGACAGGCAGCCTTCAAAAATTAATAGCTCTTAAAAGGCATAAGGAAATAGAACTTAAGGATGTGTTCTTATGAAACACTGGTGAGAAGCTGGGTTTTGGGGTTGATGTTAATTAAGAACATACCCCCATTGGCCTAAATGTCTCACATTTTTGCCCGTGGTGTTAGGCTCACCATGAGCCGGGTCAATTCACAAGGCAATTTTTGTAAATAAAGGTTTGGGATAAGCTGAACATGGTCCAGAGAGACATTAACAAGAGGGCACGGGGGAAGAGATAATGAAAACACTGCCTGGTGGAACATGAAACTACTTTTTGGACTTAGAGAAGGCTTTAAAATGATTTTTCCCAAACCCTCTGGCACTTCTTTTCTGGAGGAGATGGGATGGGGAGAGGTGACAAATAGCTCCATTTTATTATTTTCTTCTCTCTAGTTCTCCATATTTTTGGTAGGGAAAATTGGACATTAATTTTGGCCATTTTCCTTCTGTTCGCAGAACCAATTACGTTTTTAGTGCATGATGCATAATAAATATACCCAGGCATCCTCTGGCTGAAAAGTAATGAGTTGATTATTTGTACATCCCTTTTTTAAAGGCAGCTAATTGTATGGAAAGTATAGGCCCCCGTCATCTGCTCCCTTTCAGCTTTTATCCTCCTGAAATTTGTTCCCAGTGTCTAGGATGTATAGTTTAGTTGTTGTTCTGCATCATTGGCTTTTGTATATTCTGAGAAAAAATGATTTTGAGCTTTTAAATATAGTCATATAGTCTTTTGACTAAAATCTCAGACTACTAGTGTTCCAGGATCTACAAAATCTTACAGCCTGTTTTGTCTAAAGGAGACTTGGCTCCCCTCCGGAGAATAATGCCTTGTAGAGAGCTATGTACATAGAATCAAGAATTGTGGCAGTGGCAATTTTTGTTTGTTTTGTTTGCAGTAAATGTTGCCTGCTCTGGAATTCTTTGCTCCACTCAGGAGTGGATTGTTCCATCTAGATTGTTCCATCTAGAATAATCTGTGGTTTTCAGTAAAATAAGAGATCACATCTGCTTGGTTGGAAGAAAATTTAGTGAGAGTTCTAGTTTGCATACTACTTCATAATACACCCGTAGTAGTTATATAATTGCTGTTGTGTGTGTGTCCATCGTAGAGGACATTTGATGCTCATTTATTAAATATGCTCGCTGGCTGCTGCTGCATCTTTGTTCTGGACAGACAAATTACCTTTCTCACACTGAGCCTCTACTCTGGGGAATTAAGCCTCCACCACTTTAATTAGCTTGGAAGTAGGGGGTTGCAGCTCCTAATAGACTTCAGGCTTTTAGTAAGTTAGGGAAAGGGTGAAACGAGAACTTCCTGGGAAGCTCAAAATGTCATTTAAAAACCATAAAAACCTAATATATATTATTTCATTGCAGTAATTGCAAACAGATTGTATTTGACGACTGTGTGGAGTATCATTTCTAACTTAAACATTAAAGTTAGACTTCCATGGAAGTACTTCTATAATTGAGCACGTCATGAACACATTATATAAGTTTGATTCATATATTTACAATATTTGTGTAATATTAAGTGGCATAGCAGATAGGAAATACTAAGGGAAGAGTAGCATCTGAATATTTGTGTGTGTGTGTGTATGTACACACATACTTATAGGTGGAGAAGGATATGGTGAATAGATATAACATGGGGATATTAAAATAATAATGATAATTGACAATATTTGTTTAGCTTTTATTAAGTGACAGGCACTGCTGAATGTACTCCCCATATATTACGTAATCCTTACTACAGTGTTATTATCCCCACTTGCAGGATGAGGAAACCGAGACCGAGACAATTAAGTAACTTGCAAAAGGCTACACAGTTGTAAATATTAACACAAAACTTCTTGGAGAGAAAGGACTTGCCTTTAAGATCCAAGTACAAGGCAAGATGTTATAATTCATTCTTTTCAAAAAGAAACTTGGCTTTTACAGAGTTCAGTAATTCACTGTAGAACTTTACGTCAGAAACTTTCCAACAGTCCATTTATTGTCTCATTTTCTGCACTAGTAAAAGTGCAGAAAATGTTATGCTTTAGTTCTTCACTGCTGGGGTAAGTAGCGTAGAAAGCCTCTATCAAGTCACAGTTGGGAAGTAATCTAATAAAAGAAGATTAGTGAATGTAGGGAAGACAAAAGCAGTCATGTTTGAGTTTAATATCTCTCAAATTTAGCATTTTAGCTAAGATGCCCGTTTTTATTTCTTGCAGGTCTGCTAAAAGGTCAGAGTGATGCAGAATGCGTGCCTTCATCTCAGATCTTGTTCATCACAGGTGGATCCCATGAGTCTTCAGTAGACAAGTCACCTTTGTAGCTAGCACCAGTGCCAGCTCCATGCCATCGCACCTTCTTTAGTCTTGATTGCTCTTCCCGCATTTATTGGTGTATTAAAATGACTGAATATGAACATTAAGGACTCCATGAACCTGGGCGAATGGGAGACTGTAGAGAAAATGAAAAAAGATCCACCGGAGGACATCTTTGGGGGGGGGAGGGAGCTTGGGAGGAGGGAAATGACTAATGAAGCTAATTAAAAGAAGCATTCAAATCTGCTTTCTACCCTCATTAACAATTAGCAGGGCACTGGCCAGAGTTTGTACCCTGTGTTTTACCTTAACAACATTCTATTTGCTCTTTGTATATTTAAGTGTTGTAAGGAAATGTGTTTCAATCAAAACTGAACATGAGATAAAGGAAAGAGATGTGGCTTTTGTGATATTCTATCACAAACACTTTTATTGTATCTCTGTAAAATACATTGTATGTATGCATGTAAGTGTTTTTGTCCTAATGTTGCTACTTCCATGGCAAAGACAAAAAAAGAATGAAAAAAAGAAAAAAATTGGAAAAAAAATCAGGCTCATAGCAGCTGCTGTGTAGAAATTCCCCCCTACTTCTAATTTGCTGAATGAAGAAAAAAATCTTTTATTTGTGATATTTTCAGAGACATTTGCTCTAGTATGGTGTATTTAAATAATAAAAACTTAAAAGAAAAAATAGTCAATGGAGTTTGGGTTTAAAAACTGCTTTTTCTTTTTTGTGTTTTGGAAAATTTTAGTGTTTTTGTTCTATACCAAGTTCACTTTAAAAAATCTTAGGGGGTCAAAGGGGGTGGTGCGTATGTTTTATTTAGCTCTGAGCCAATAAGGTATTCTTCAAATTACTTCACTATGCCATTTTTGGCAGGGGTACAAAGCCATGTTTCTAAAGGAGTCCTCTTTATAAGTTCAGAATATTTTAACAGCACGTCATTACACTTCTATATCACAGTGAATCTTTTGTGTTTATACATATACATTTATTTGATTCTTCAACTATTTCATTTATTCTTTTTTCTCAATAGGAAAGCCTTGGGTATTGATGGAAAGCATGTTAAAGAATGTGGCATAACCGTCTTGTTCTCTTACCAAGTTTATAGCTTTTGAAGGAAATAGTTCTCAAGCATACCTGTACAGATTTTGAAGTTCCATTAGTTGTTAGGAACCCTGAGCTCTTAGGGTCGTCTTTGATGGGTGAAGCCGCCATTTTCTGCTGAGCTTTTAGTCTCATGTGGTCTGCAGTATGATTTGTTTATTTTGTTTTGTTCTTACATTCCTGTACTGACTGCCTTTCCGTATGTTTGGGGAAGGATTTGGATTTCACTTAGTAGTACTCTTGAGAGATTTGGTCGCCAGTTCTAGGCAGCAGAATCTCCCTACATGCGCCTGCGCCTGCGTTGCCCGCAGATTTGTCCTGCGGAAAAACGTTTAGGCCAAGCATTCAGTGGACTCGGGGCGGGTGCTGGAAGGAGGAACAATCTGAAAGGCTGCTCTGCAAGGTTGTGAGCAGAACCCAACTGCAACTGCTCTCACAGGTTAATAAAGCCAGGTATGTTCACATTGATACTTTAAGTTTTATTTTCTCTTACTCCAAAGAAAAGCTCCCATACAGACCTACCTTGTCTCAGAGAATAGGAATCGGTTCTGCAGAGGTCAGGCTCACCCCATCTCAGCTAGCTGTCAGCTTCCCTTTGGGACCTCCTGCTCAGAGATTTCAGGCCAAGGGGAAAGAATCCGTTTTCTAGCTGAAGACCTCCTATAAACCTCCTGTGGGAGAATTTAAAGGCAAACTTAAAGTGAATAGTTTATTAGAACTTTATAAAAAAGAACATGCAGAAAAAAAGTTACATAAACAATACCTGTTAGAGTTGGATCCTTGGGGAATTTCTAGGAACTAGTTCTGATTCTTTTTTTTTTTCAAGATAACTTTAAGGGACCGTGAACACTTCAGGATAGAAAAGGAGAAATGTGTTCATGAGAATGCAAGCATCTTCTCTAATTCTTTTTGGCATAAGCACTCGTGTCCCATATAATGTAGAAATTCAAAGGAGATAGTTAATAACTTTTAGTCAGTAATACAGCTGTGGCATTCAGTGATGTGGCGGGCTAAGGTCATTAAAGACTTTAAATGAACTATTATATGGCTGGTTCCTCAAGCACTGCTGCGTATTTAATAACGAGCTTCTAAAAGCATTTCTTAAGTTGCAGACCTATAAGATTACAAATGTCACTCATGTTAGTATAATCCACATGCAAGTGATGAAGCCTTCTCTTTGATGTGCTAAATTGGAGAAGGACTAATGGAGCTATGAATATACAATAGAACATATTTAAGTAGTAGTCTTGCTTTAGGTAAAACACTTCTTGAAACCAGAGGCATTTCAAACAATAAAACTGGTCTCTAATGGGGATGTTCTGTGGATAGAAAGCTACTGAAAACATTCAGGTTTATTCTGATGTGAGCAGTGATCGTATTCCTCTCCCAACCCCAACATTGCTGGGGAAAAAAGGAAAACCCACTTGCTTGTTCACCTTTCATTGCTGCATTTGATGTTAGTGAGATGTACTCTCTTATTTTGAAAGGACTTATTTAATATTAGCTACGTCATAGAGCAAGATGGCCCTAGTCCTTAACAAGCCAGTGCAATTAAAAATAAAAGCAAATGTGATTGAGCCCAGCTGAACTGATAAAAAAGTTTATGATACATATAAATGTCTCAATCATGCAAATTGACAATCTTGCTAATGAAACAATTTTGTAAAAAGATTGTCCTCTGAAAGAGTTTAATGTTTTTTTACCTGTCTAGTTGGATTTACACAGCCTGAAAGGCAGAACAGCCTGAATGAAGCTTTTCCAAACCAAATCGTTTGCCACGAGAAACTATTTCCAGCTCTTCATGACTTATTAGGAAATAGTTTAACACAGACTGTAGTGTCTTATGAAATGAGAAAACTGTCACTGAAATGAAGCTTGTGAAATTGTCATCCTCTTAATATTTATTTAAATTCTTTTGCCCTGATTAGCACTGATATTTGAAAACTAATAACCTAAAATGAAGCTCTTAAATTGCTTGAATGTCAATATAATAAGGTTCTAATGTGCACTACTATTTATATAAAATATTTCTTAGGGCCAATAAATTAAGTAGCAGTGAATCCAAGATCTATCAAAACACTAGTGAAGGGTTTCCAGGTAGCCTCAATAATTGTAAATTGAGAAGATGTCCAAAACCTCTTTCACCCAGGATTTCTATCCTGGGTGCTTGCATCCTGTGCCTTGTTTGCAGAGGCTGTTGGAACACAGATCATTTACAAGTTGATGTTACTTGTCGCTTTGTCACAGACTCACCTATTGTCAGTTCAGCCAAGTCACAGAAATGCTTATTGCAGTTAAATAGCAATTTGTTTCCATGAAACTGCAATTAAAGTATTACAGAGCAGCCATTTTAGATTGGCAAGGCTCTGAATGCATGTTAAACAGCCAGCAATTCCCACTTGCAAAGTCTGGGATCTGACTAGCAGATCCCAGTGTCACACATGCACCCATGTTGGGTATTTAGTTAAGAGGCTTCTGCAGCCCTCTGCTCACTTTGTGAACACACTGAGAGCTACGGCATGTCAGTGCTGATTTGAGGAAGGTGAACTTGCAATTTACCTCAAGTGAATACTATTTTCAGTTGTACAAGAAGCGCTTTCTGCTAGTAGCTATGTACATGTTTCCGAGAGGGAAGGTTTTCAAGTTCAGATTGATTCTGTGGAGAATGGACTGTAACTCGGAAGCCTGAGGCCAATAATGTACTACAGGTCCTGACATGTTACAGCTGTGTCAACAGGGCCGTTCTCGCTCCTAAATCACAGCTAATAAAGCAGAGGATGAAAATCAACTGATTCTGTTATAAGTTTTTTGAATGACACTAGAAAGTTGTTTAATGACTCTCTGTTAGAAGGGACAAGCCTGAATGGAGCTTCCTGTATACCTATTTTAATTGTTCCTCTCCCCTTTGAAACAGAACTGGACAACTTTTCTGGTTGTTTGTGTCACCATCCCTGGATCAAAACCTGCAGGGGAAAGAGAGGCTCTGAACTGAATTCTTGTAAAGCTCAGGATTTGTTGAGTGAGGAAGGTGAAGTGCAAAAGTTTTACAGAAAATGCAAAACCTTGATGTAAGATCCTGAGAGGAAAGGCTTTCAGAGGTGGTGTTTTACAATGCAACTAGCGGTGCATTCTAACCAGCTTGGAAAGCATCATTAGCTATGAGAACAGGGGGCATTGTGCCTTCCTTCAGCCTAGAAAGTTCTACATTGAACCAAAAGGTTTATGATCTCCACTTAAAAAGGTTTTCATGTGCAGTGCATCTTTACCTGTGTTGTTTGAGCTGTAATTTTTTAAGTGAGAGGAAAACATTAAAAGTGTTTCTTCCTAAATTAATTTTTCATTGTCGGAGAATTGAATGTTTTTAGGAACTGAAAAGGGTAAATCTGAAGACGAACTGAATTTACAAATGAGGATTAATTATGAGAAGATTAATTGTGAAAACTGGAAAGGAAATTGCTTGCTTGTGCTATGAGTGTATGTCTTTTTCTTTATTTAAATATGGTTAGTTAGAGCTGGGTATGTCTTCAAGTCTTCATATCCTTCTAAGGCCTCTGATTAATTTCTGTCCTCAGTTACGGGACTTACACTTTCCATCACCCTTACATCTTTAAATATAATGTTTAATATAATGACTTTATCTTGGAGTTGTGCAATGCTTTGTAAATGTATTTATATGTTAACATTTACTATTAGCAAGTTCTTACACATGTTACTTCGGTCCTTTCACTAATCATCTTGATTATTGGCTCAGTTATACACATGTGGTCCTGAAGTTTAAGGGAGGCGAATTATGAAAGCAGGACCAGTTCAACAGTTAGGGGAATGGATGCTTTCTTTGGGTGCAACTTTTAAGTAATCAAGACAGTGTTTTCATGCAATACTTTTAAAAATAAAGTTAATGCAGAAACATCCATGATGAACAAAATAATCACAATTTCCGATAAAGGCAGGATCAGTATTACTTTACCATTTCTTTTCCTGAGGCTCCCAACATTGCTGGGCACTGTTATTAATGTTCAAAGTGCCCGAACTGCTAGTGCCCTCGCATTTTGGTAGAGTTGCCTTACAAATTATGAGACAGCAACAATGATATACTTTATTCTATGCTGTAACAATTTTTTTTCTTCCCTTCAAAAGCTAAAGTATTGCATTTTATCTTTATCCAACTTGGAATTGCCGACTCACTTAGATTACCTGCATATTTTAGCCTCGCTCTAAAAGAAATTTCTCTTGAATTTTAACAAAGCTCAACAACTTCATGGTGAATAATAAAGTATTATTGATACTTTATTATCAACTATGACTACAAGTTGTTGCTGAGGAAAAAGAGGGAGACTTCAGGAATCCTATTAGTCCAGAAGGCAAAATGGATGACTAACTGTATCCCATACAAAGATGTAGTAAATGGAATGTTTAAAATGTCTGAATGAGCTGTGGCTTGGGCCTGCAGTTCATATTTGTGGCAAATAAAAGACCAATGAATCCAATGATGTAAAAGTAACATATATATGTATAAAAGAGGTAATACAATAGTTTTTATAGACAATTTTTACATGTTCTAGCATGATGGGAAAAGCAGATGTACCAGGAAAGAACTAATATTTATATTTATTCTTTTAAGATATTAGCACACTGAAGTATTCCAATGGAACATATTATACCTTTAATCACATCCAAATATGATTCTGAGCTGATTTTGAAAATTTTGTTGGCTGTACTTCCTATTTCCCCATTAATTGCTAGAATCCAAAAAGATATCAAGATTTGTAAATAAATTGCTGTAACACACCATTAAATCCAAGCTGTGCTTATTGGTAAAGGAAAAATAGTTAAGAACAGTTTCAACTCAATTTAATAAAACATAATTTTGATGTTGATATAAAGGTTAGGCAAAAAGGGCTTATTTTTGGCTTGGATTCTTGACTATAGTGGATTTTGGAGCCAAAGTGCCCGTCCTCAAAGCCCATAATGTCTGTTATTTCATGGAATATCCCAGCCCAATGACTCTTTGCAGGTGATCTTTTAATCTTTTATTCTGCTGTGTGCGAAATGAGACTTCAGTTACCCAATATGTGTTTTTTCCAGTCTGAAGACTAAATTACTCTTCTCATTGGATATGGATGGATATACATCCATCTTTAAATTATAAGGACCTGAAAAAAATATGCATCGATGAATGCACTATAGACTAAAAACTGCAGAGTATCAAGTGTAAAGAGTGAGATACTGTGTGTTATGTGTATGTGATGACCTCAACTCATAAAAGTGGTAAGTGAAGTCTGGTCACATCACCGCAGCGTAGGCAGGATTTGCACTAGGTCATGAGCGAAGCTGTGGGACCCATGTGCTCAACTCCTTAGTTATACTACTCTCTATAGCTTGACTGAAAACCATTCTAACTTTCAAGTTTTTCAATCAGTGCTGTGTTACTGGCACAAGCAGGAGCCTGAATGGTGTTTATCAGCTTTTTTTTTTTTCAGGCAGGGGTGGGAATAAATGTTTATGGAATTTATAATAGATAAAATATTTTCTCTAGATTCTAGGCTCTGGAGAAATTTTTTTCATGAGAGAGAGGGAGTAGGGAGGATGGAAGGAATAATTGCCTAAATAAATTGCTCTTTGAGAGAGGATTAATGGGCTCGATGGAGTCTCACTGCAGATTGGGAAGAAGACTGTAGGGTCTTCTCAAATGCCTTCTCCAGACACCCTGTGGTTGTGGCTTTCTGTGTCTGATTTCACCACTGTCCTCAGGAGGCTCTTCCCTCACCCACACGATACTGTCACGGTGCATCCTGAAACCCCAGCCATGCTTTTGTGGGCTGCAGGCCCGTGCAAGGCTGTGACATCAGGAGGTTTCAGACATTAGCAGCGTCGGCAGTTTTTAAAAGTTGTTATGATACAACATTTGGTGACACGTTCACAGGTGTGTCGGGGAGAGCTGCGGTGAAATGAAAATCGCAACAAAAGAAAGGCAGATTCCAATGTTCATGATGAAATTTGGGGTGCCACTGGGGCAAGGAACACTGCTTCTGGTTTGTTAAAGCTACAGCCTCTGGAAACCTAATCCTTCCCTTCTCTGAGAGTGGAGTGGGAGCAGTGGGGGGGCCGGAAGAGATGGAGGGGACAGGTTTGAGTTTTCTGATTTGTTACTGAGTGAATCAGGCGGATAAACAGGCTTGATTTTCAAAGGACAGGCAATCCTAAATGGATTTCTGACACTGAGGCTTTTAACTAGGTCTTTCTTCTTGGGGATGAGTGTAATTCACAAAACTCCATCCATTACCTCATGCTGTAAGCAATTGTTTTTTACCCTCTAAGTAGTAAAACATGTTTTAAAATTAAAAAGAAGAGGGGACTGACTGACTGGCTGACTTTGGCGCTCTCAGAAGCCAGACTGTCTTTGCAGTGGGCCAAGTGAAGGTGTAGCTGTAATATTTTTCTCCCTAAGTTGTGTTTTGTATTTTTTTAGCCCAGAATTTGATTTCTAACAGGCCCACCAAAGGATTCTGCCCCTGGAAACTCCTTGTTTTGTATGCAGATGGCATGCTAATGAACTCATTACTGTGCATTTTATCCAGCTCTGGACAGATTTGTGACATTATTTTTCAAAACAAAACGGGGTTAGGCAGTTGGTTGGTTGGGCCTGGTGAGAACTGGGTGACTAAGTTAAAAAAAAATATTTTCCAAAACACTACCAACTTGCTCAGGGTTGCTGCTAAACATTCTGTTAATATAAAACTACCCTTACCAATCCCCCCCTGCAACTCCCCCTAGAAAAGATTTTTTGGTTTCCCCTATTCCTAAAGACATATATAACTGTGTGCCTTCCAATTTTATTCTAAGACTGTGTAATTCTGGGTTTTCTTTTTGATTCCTTAACTATCCTTGGGTATCTTGTGTATCTATGTATCTTTTAGCTTAGGTTGCTGCACCAACCTCAGGAGAGAGAGTACTCATTGTTGTCTTAAGGGGAATGCTTTGAAAATTAATGATGGAATATTTACCTAGTATTCTGTGTTCTGTGATTTTTAGGACAGGATGAACGTACTCATGCCTTCTCACCCTCCCTTTTTTTTTAAAGCGTGAAATAAAGCATGTATTGCACTGTCATGTGAAATAAGAACCAAACTGGGAGTCAGGAAACACTTAGAATTTAATTCTAGTCATGAAGGGAAATCAAATGGAACCTATAATTAAATTTGTCTTTTCAATCAAATATTAGCCATAGGCTAATCATTTAATCTCACTACCTCATTTTGCCCATCTGTTAAATAGGAATTTGCTAATAACAGATATATTTGCCCATGCGTTAGATGAGTCATTAGAAGGTAAAAGGACTTTATATTCTGAGAATGGTACTCTTGGATTGTAACCACTGAAACAATGGAAAATATAGTCACTTTTTGGATATACGGATTAGTTATAAAGTCTTCAATTTAATTTGAAAATTATTGTAGCCAACTCTTGCCTACCTTCTCTTGTGATGTAGATTAATTAAAAAATAATGGGTAACACTCAAATAATTTGTTTTTGGTTTAGAATGTAAATGTAATTTTTTTCATTAAAAAAATATTTTTGAGCAGTTTTAGGTTCACAGGAAAATTGAGAAGAAGGTACAGAGATTTCTCATCTTCCCTCTGCCCCCACACAATCACAGGCTCTCGCATTATCAACATCCCCCACCAAAGTGGTACCTTTGTTACAACTGATGAACCTACACTTGTTGACATGTCACAATCACCCAGGGTCCACAGTTTACATTAGGGTTCACTCTTGGTGTTGTAAAACCTATGGGTTTGGACAAATGTTTAATAACATGGATCCACCATTATAGTACCATAGAGTATTTTCACCACAATTTAAACCCTCTGTGCTCTGCCTATTCATCCTTACCCCACCCCACACACTCTGACAATGACTGATGTTTTTACTGTGTCTGTTGTTTTGCCTTTTCCAGAATGTCATATAATTGGAATCATATAATCTTTTCAGATTGGCTTCTTTCACTTAGTAATACGCATTTAAGATTCCTCCATGTCTTTTCATGACCCAATAACTCATTTCAATTTAACACTGAATAATATTCCATTGTCTGGTTGTATTACAGTTTATTTATCCATTCACCTACTGAAGGACATCTCGTTGTTTCCAAGTTTTGGCAATTATGAATAAAGCTGCTATAATCCATCGTGTTCAGGTTTTTGTGTAGAAATGTTTTCAATTATGTAATTTTGGGAAGCAAGGTGATCATGCTTTTGTTAAGCAAATGTTACACAAAATTTGTAATTCCATAAACTCAGACCAAATGGTGGTAGCATTTGGTCTGAGTTCATTCCTTAAATGTGGGCCATGCATCGTTTTCATATTTTACCCCCCCAGTATTCAATATTCAACCTCAGGAATATGTTACTACTTTACATTTGCAGTTGAGGGAGCAGGGACTTAGAGCGGGTGAATAAGGTGCTCAAGATAGCACAGCTACAGTGATTTGAAAAAGGT